>NC_057798.1:78296625-78313163 GCF_018294505.1 Triticum aestivum
ACGCACGCACACACACGCACGCACACACACACGCCCGCACGCACACGCCCACACGCCCACACACACACGCACACGCACGCACGCACGCACAAGAGAGGTAGGAGTATGTTATCAAAGATTGATATGTCTACCTATCACAAGAGAGGTAGGAGTAGCATGTTCTAGAAGATGTGTTTTTCTGTAATAGTTTCTAAATGGTAAATTGTATGGTTTCAAGCACCTAAGAAAAACGTCTACATTGATTCGATCTGTTCGCTCGCTCGCCTCCCTCCTTGCGGGCGACGTGCGAATCCCTGATCCCCCCCCTCTCCTCCATCCCCTCCCCGTCTTTTCCCTTGCCGCTGCCGGCGTGGTCCGCCAAGCCATTCCCATGCGGTGCTAGCGGAGGCGGGCCGTTCTTTCCCCGCTCGCGCGTTGGGGGCGCGGGGGCCTCCTAATGGCGGTGGTGCTCCTTGGGCGGAGGCGGTCCATTCTTTCCCCGCTCGCGATTTGCACGTGGGCGCGACTGTTGGCTGCGGGGCGCATGGTGGTGCGGCTGGCTAGCGGCCTCCACTCCGCCCAGATCTAGGCCTTTTTGGGCCCTATCTGGGTTGGGGCGGGCCGACGGTCCGATGTGCGGCGGTGTGGCTCCCTGGTAGTCGTGGCGAGGCATTGAGGGGTGCGGGTGGTGGCGGCTTTTGTTGGCCGATGTGCTGCAGTGTGGCAGTAGGGGTTGCCCAGACCCATTTGGGTCCGGTCAGGTCAGTAGGGGCCTGCTAGGCCCTTGCCGTCACGTCCGGTCTGCTTCGTGGCAGCGACGAAGGTTGTCCCCTCTCATCGGCTGAGTTGCGGATGCCCCCGAGCCCCTGGGGTCCTCTTCCCTCCTCCAGGTCTCGTGTCGGTGGCCTCAGGAGACGACGGAGTTGGTTCAGTGATCGTGGTGGCAAAGGCTGGTGGGCGGCAGGTTGGTTGGTGCACCTCAGATCGTTCGAGGTGGTGGTGGTTGTTTGGGTCGGCGAAATCCCTAGGGCTCATCCGGCATCGATGTCGTGATGCCTGCAGGCGCCGCCGGACCTTCCTAAAGGGCGTCGGGTATACACCTTCCCCATTGTCCTTTGCGTACTGAGGGAAACCATAGGACTTGTCCGAGCAGCAGTGCTATAGTCGTCGCATTCCTTCTTGAAAGTGTTGCTCGGTACGCAACGCTTCGGGTGCTAGGAGTGCGGTGGTACTTCGCCGGAGGGTGCATCATTACCGGTCATCTTTGTTTCTCTGATCTACCGATGTCGGGATTTGTTTCTCTTTCTTTTTCTCTCGTTTTTATTTTGGGCTTGTTTGTGCTGCAGGCCCCAGTGTGCAGTGAGCTGGTTGTATCGGATGGCTGCTTTATAATATAAAGCGGGGAAAACTCTTTATCGTCAAGCACCTAAATCAATATTATGTAATAGTTTGCTAGCCAATCGCATATTGTGATGAAGTTTCTGGTTGTAACATCTTGGAACATTTGTATAAAAGGAAAAAAAATCCTTCGTGTGTTGTTTTTAATTAATGGATAATAACAATGCACATGCTTTCATGAGAAAAATTATTTTAAGAATTAAAAAAGGCATTCAAGTGTTATTATCATTTGTGATGCAGTGCAGAATAAAGAGTTTAATGTTTGTGTACCACCTTTATTTTGTGCATCAGGTGTATAGGGTCGAATTACATTTTTTTTATCAAAGTACATTGCAAGCGTATTATTCCAAAAAAAAGTTCTTGCCTATCTTTTTATCTGTATAAAATTTGACATGCAACCAATACAATTTTTTAAAAGCCCGTGGCAACGCACGGGCAGGTCTACTAGTACCAGATAAAGGCTTACACTCGCCACAAGCTACAACATGAATACATGAATACATCAATACATAGCAATCATCTTACAGAAGAGCAGGATCCGACTACGGATGGAATCAAATGAAAAAGAAGAATGACATCCACCCTGCTAATCCCAGGCTTGCAACCCGGAACCTATCCCTTGATCGAAGAGGAAGAAGCAGAGGAACTCCAAAACAAGCAAGCATCGCTCTCACGTCATATCATCGCATTACCTGTACCTGCAACTGTTGTTGTAGTAATTTGTGAGCCACGAGGACTCAGCAATCCCATTACCATGAGTATCAAGACTAGCAAAGCTTAGCGGGTATGGAATGCATAAGTAGTGAGGTTGCAGCAAACACTAAGCTTAACCGGTTGCAACAAACACTTACGACTCAAACATAATCCCACTATGTTCTCTTCCCGAACTCACTCGAAAAGAGACGATCACGGTTACGCACGCGTTTGGTGTATTTTATTTTGGAGCTGGTGTCAAGTTCTCTACAACCGGATATTATAAATTTCCAATCTGCCACATAACCGCGGGCACGGCTCTGAAAAAGATTAAACTCTGCAGGTGTCCCAACTTAGTCCGTCACAAACTCTCACGATCCGCGGAGGTAAATCTCCATCTCGGGACAACCCGATCAAACTCGAAATCCTGGCGCACAAGACATTTCGACAATGATAAAACAAAACCAGCAAGACCGCCCGATGTACCGACAAATCCTGATAGGACTCGCACGTACCTCGTTCTCAGGGCACACCGGATGGGCAAGACGTCGGGTTGGCTGAGACCCTGGTTGCCCAGGGGACGCTGGACATCGCCCAGTTTGGAGCAACACTCGTGAGGAGCACTGGCCCGGGTTGTTGATTAATTATCCTCAGGTGCTAGCCGGTCCCTATGCAAGTTTTAGTTGTTATTAGGTAAATGGTAAAACCAAAGTTGGGCCTTGCTGGAAGAGTTTTATTCAAAGCGAACTGTCGACGGGGCCCATAAACCCCGACCGTGTTAGGAACGCAAAATTAAGGAACATAACACCGGTATGACGGAAACTAAGGCGGCAAGAGTGGAACAAAACACCAACAAAGGCCGATCCTTCCACCCTTTACCAAGTATATAGATGTATTAATTAAATAAGAGATATTGTGATATCCCATGACATTCATATCCCAACATGAAATAACCTGCAACTGCACCTGCAACTAGCAACGCTATAAGAGGGACTGAGCAAAGCGGTAACATAGTCAAACAACGGTTTGCTGCGATGATGAAAAAGGTTAGAGGCTTACCATGGCAATTTGGGCTTGAGAAACAAGTGATAGGTAGCGAGCATCGAGACAACTAGCAAGCAAAGATAGTAGTGGTATCCAAGGTAATGGTTATCCTGCCTGAAATCCCGCTAGAAAGAAGACCAAATCCATGAAGTAGACGAACCAACGTAGTCGAACGAATCCTCACAATCGCAACATAACCAGAACTATTGAGAAGAAGCACACAACCGGAAAGAAGCAAACAATATGGTAAACAACCATCACATAAGCATGGCATGATGCACAACCAAGTATGATGCATGTTCGGCTTAATGAGTCATGGAAGGGCAAAGTGCAACAAACAATACTACAAATTAAGTGGAGTTCAATATGCAACGAGTTGCATATTGACGAAACTTCACATCAATTATTTAGTTCGCTTTCCTTCATGTACCCAACAGTATTAAATGTTGTTAAACATGTCAAGAGGTGAAGCACAAATAAACTACCTATTTAGCCAAGTTTAAATCTGCCCGAAAACAACAAACAACAATTCTGAAAAATCCTCATATGCAATTTTCGATTTTGGTACTGTTTTGCCTTAAACCATGTTTTAAAGTTTTTAAACAGAAAAATAAAGTGCACCATGTTAATCTATGCATTTTTCTACTCCATTTACATATAAAGTTTATTTAATTCGGAGTTACGGTTATTTAGTTATTAAATAAACCATTTTAACATGTCATTTATGCAAATGAATACAAACATCAAGTCTAACATTTTAAGCATGGATGAAAGTTGGATATTGTGAAACTACATGAAATTCTAAGCATTTTACATATATAAAGTATTTACATATGATGCATGGTTCTGGAGTTATTAAATGCATGAACATGAGGTTGTAATCTCTAAAACAAGTTTTCTCTACATAAACGCTAAATTCATAGATCTGAAAAAAACCTAAACGGGCCGAACAGTGCAGGCGCTGGGGGCAGCTCACCCATGGGCTTCGGCCCTGTTTGTTGAAGCAGGCTGAGGCGCGGGAGGAGCTCAGGTTGGCCGGGTGATGATCCCAAGGTGGGAGGAGGAGGCGCAGGCTTCGATGGTTGTGGAGGGGATCGATGGATGAACAAGATCGGGAGGTGGTAGGAGGCTGGAGCTGATTGGTTTGGACGGGATCTGGGAGGATCAGTTGGAGGCGCTGGTTGGTCCGGTGAAGAAAATGAGGGAGGTGGGTGGCGTTGTGGATGGATGGATTTGATGGGTGGCGGCGGCGGCTGATCCGAGGAGGGAGGAGGTTGGATCGAGGTGATCAGGGAGACAGGGGAGATGCCGAGGTGGAAGGAGGTGGAGTGGCGGCGGCGACGGGGAGGATGGGACACGTCTCCTAAAAATTAGGGTTGGACTGTTTATATAGCTAGTGGATTTGAGTAGGGGTCGTGTGGTCCCTCCGATCTTAATCTGACGGTCCGAGATAAATAGGTTAGGTAGACCAAATAAGAAACCGAAGATATTTTACGGATGTTTGGGGATGATCCGGACCCATCGGTCATGACCGGCTAGTTCAGGTCCGGGGCAGTTTCGGACGCGCTTGCGCGCGGGTCTGAGAGAGATCGACGAATACAAGGGGGTCTGGCAAAAGGTCAACGGAGATAAAAGAGTGAAGCAGCAACTACGATCGATTACGAGTTTTATGAAGAAAAAAAATGCAGATGCAATGCACATAATGCCATGATGAAATGCAACAAGCCAAATAAATCATGCGGCAACAACGAAATAACTTGAAGGCATCTAGAGCGTCGATCTCGGGTCGTTACAGAGTCATAGGGTTTCCCTCGATACGTAGAGGGCAGTGGGGAGGGGTACACCTGAGGCCATTCAGGAAGGAGAGGCGGCACCTGCAAGCATCACTGCGTCGGAGCCGGAGAAGCCGATAGGGATTTCTCCGACCTTAAAAAAACACCACCTGATAATCCGTAGTGCTCCACCCAACTTGCCATCCATCAGCATGCACCACCACGGCTACAACGCCCTCCTCTATGCCTCACTATGGTCACCAGCACGAGGCCTAGAGGAAAGAATAGGGGACGGCGAAACCGGGGGCAACAACACCGTATTGAGCGGGAGGGAACAATCTCCGCCGCCCTCGCAGAAACCGACCGGACGCGACCGTCGGGGACACACCAGGCCCCTACTTCCCCGGTCAGGCCCAGACGGGCCCGCGAAGCCCCCCGCCTCCGCGCTGCAGCACGCTCACTGGCAGCGCCGCCACCACCAGGAGACCACCGTCGCACCACCTTCACCCGGATCTGGGCCGAGCGGGCGTCGCCACGGCTGCACCAGCACGCCGCCCCGCAGCGAACAGCCGCGCCGCCACAAGAAGATCACCCAGGCCTGCGGGAACCATGCCGCTGGCTGAGCCGCACCGTGGCCGAGAAGGGAGAAGAAGAGGAGAAGAAGGTGATCGGCATCACGCCAGTGGCCGGGAGTCCGTATCTTCGAGAACGCCTCGCATATCCTGATCGAGCATTTCCCCGCGAGCTCAGCTCGCGCGTCGCGTATGTAAAGTACCATCGTTTGTGGGAAGACTTGTTTTGTCTTTCGTGTCGGACACGGACCCGCCCGCGTGGCCGAAACAGGCACGAAACTCTGTCCGATGGCAGGCAGGCATCCTACAGATATATACTTGGTACGCCGCCGTCCACGCCAGCAGAACCAATCCAACCCTAACCCGATCGATCTCAACGCCGAAAGTCTGGGCTCACCGCCGCCGTGATGGTCCACTCGAGCTGCCACGTCGTCGGGACGATAACGTCGCTGTTTCGCCGCTACTACCACCGCCGCCACGGCTACAAGCCGATCCAGCGGTGCGACGCCGAGGAGGAGGAAGAAACCGAAAAGGTGCAGGGCGGCGTGCTTTTCGAGTTTCGCCGCTACTACAACCGCCGGCGCGGCTACAAGCCGATCCCGCGGTGCGACGTGGGGGAGGAGGACGCCGCCGAAAAGGCGCAGGACGGGAGCAAAAGCGTGCTGTGCGAGGGGTGCAAGAAGGTGATCCTCAAGTGCGAGGAAGAGCTGGATGGGGAGGGTCCGGAGGGGTGCGGCGACCGGCTCATGGCCCGGTGCAGGTTGCGGAGCCGGAGCGAGACGAGCTTCGCCGGCTGGAAGGACTTGGCCGACGCGTCCTACATGTACACCCGAGCCGGAAGCTGTACGTAGTACTACCATGCTAACTAATTTGCTCCACTATACCATCCTCATTCCCCCAAATAACTCTAATTTGCTCTTATTGCGCAGGGAGAAAAGCGGTGCAGGCATACGGCGAGTTAGCCGCCTATTCCCTCAGGGTTGGTTCGCTTTGCTTACTGCTTCATCGCGGTTAGTTATTTTTTGGACAGTTCCATCTGATGATCGCTGTATATTGGTGCGATGCAGAGAGGAAGCGAGCGCTCTACATTGCTGCAGAGACGAAGCGAGCTGAGCGCAGGGTCGGCGCTGCTCCGTTCGGCGAAATGCTACGGCGAGATCGAGGAGAAAAGAGAGGAGGACGTCGCCGCCATGAAGCTCGCGCTGGAGGAGGCCCTCGCGCTGTTCGTCAAGCACGGCGACCAGAGGCTGGCCGCCACCGCCTGCTCCGACCTAGCCGAGTTCCACCTGGACCGTAACGACCTCCAGGACGCGCTCCTCTTCTACGAGCGAGCTGCCGAGTACTACGGCACCGCTGCCAACCGGCGATCCAACCGCTTCTGCAGGTTCAGGGCTCAGCTTGTCACCTATCTGCTCGCAAACCAAGAGGCGCTTCACGCCAATGGAGCGTTGCCCATTCACGACTACAAACGGAAGTGCGTGGGATACATGAAGCCCAGCGATCCTGATTGGCTTCTTCTGCTGGGCCAGATGCTCGGCACCAGCAGCGTAGCGCACGACTATCAGCCTTTTTGATTTAGTAGCCATCTATATCATCTTTAGAAGACTAGACTAGAATTGTGTGTATCAAACACGTAGTATGTGTATGGCTTGCATATATTTAGACTTGGACTTGTAATTAGAGAGTTACAAGTGTTTGAGCCAAACACGTGGCTTATGATACTTAAAGGATATAGTCGGGAGACGAAAATGGAAGTTTTAACTCCGGCTATATATTCTCAACGATCCAGCTCCTAGGAGTGCAATCTACCAACTGGTTTCGGCGGCCAATCCTAGCATAGTTTGTTTCTAGGAGACGAAAATGGAAGTCGTAACCGCGGCTATAGTCGCGCACAGTTTGTGCAATACATTTGAGAGTTTTCTATTACCTACTGTTGAAACGTGATATCTTTGTATTTATTTCCGACTGATTCTCCTCTTATCTCTAGCCTTGTATAGATTGATCTCTAGAGATATTGTAGGGTTAGTTGGCTTGTCACGCAAGACACATCCTGTATATATTGTAACCGACTCCGATGGAATACAATTGAGTTGCATCCTATAGTCTTCTACATGGTATCAGTTTTACCGTGATCCTCTCTCGCTTCCACACCCCTCCGTCGCCGCGCCTAGCCCTAGCCGCCGCCGCACCAACTCCTCCTGCCGCCGCCGTCGCTACCCCTCCGTAGCCACCGCCGCCGCTTCCTTCCCATCTCCCGTAGCCGCCACCACCGCCGCTTCTCCTCTTCCCCCTGCCGCCACTACTTCCCTCTCAAAACCCTAAGGGCCGCCGCCGCTCCCCCCTACCTCCTGTAGCCGCCGCCGCCCTCCCCTTCTCACCCAAAACCCTAACCACCCTCCGTCTCCATGGCCAAAGCTGCTGCGTCCGACGCCGGCTCCTTCTCCGGTGCCATGTTCACCTCCGATCGCCTCAACGAGATCCACATCAAGGACCACGTCCCGGTCATCCTCGACCTCGACTCGCCGTCCTACAACGCATGGCGCACGTACTTCGCGCTGTTGTTCCGCTCCTACCGTCTCATCGAGCATGTTGACGGGAGCGTTGACTACCGCGACATGAAGGACGACGACGAGTGGCTCGCTGTGGACGCCTGCATCGTCAAGTGGCTTTTTCTCACCATCTCTCCAGGTCTCTTCAACATGGTGAACTCCCGCGATCCGTCGGCGTACACTATGTGGACACGGCTGTGCGATCTCTTCCTCGACAATCAACTCCAACTCCGTGTCTTCCTCCAAGGTGATTTTTTCACCATGCAGCAAAACGATCTCTCGATCGACGAGTACTGCACGCGGATGAAGGTTCTTGCGGACGAACTCCGCGACGTCGGCATGAACATCGACGACTCCGTCCTCCTCACCAACCTCCTTCGCGGCCTCCACCCCGACCTCGGCCAATCCGCCGCCAACCTCTCACTCATCACGCCGACGTACGCCAAGGCGGTCACGTATCTTCGCATGGAGGAAAAGCGTCTTCGTCACGCGGCGCGGCAAGCTCCTCTTGCCGCCCTCCACGCCGGCACCACCAAGGGAACCGCCGCCCTCCCGCAGCCTCCCCGCGCGCCGGCTCAACAGCCGCCCGCCGCCCCTGACCAGGGCCGCCAGAAGAGGTGGGGAGGTCGCGACGGCCGTGGCCGCAACGGCGGCTCTCAGCCCCGCCAGGCGCCTCCGCCCGCTCCTGCTTAGGCCGCGGCACCCCCGCCCTGGCTCACGGGGTACAACCCCTGGACGGGGGTGGTGCACGCCTACTCGATGCCTCTTCGGCGGGCACCTGCTCCGGGCTTACTTGGCCCTCGCCCGGGCCTTCATCAGGCTCTCTTGGCCGCGCCAGGTGGCTCCGGACACGGCGGCTCTTCAGCGTACACCGGGACCGTGGCTCCCGGCGCTGCTGCGTCACCACCCTAGGGCGCTGCACCGACTGGCTACACCTACGACCCGGCGCTCCTAGCCGCCCTCCACGCCGCCCCTTCCCCAAGCAACTACTCCGGCGGCGGGGACTGGTATATGGACACAGGCGCCACTGCTCATATGGCGTCGAACCCCGGTATCCTCTCTCGTGTCTCTCCGTACCCTCTTTCTTCTTGCATCGTCGTCGGTGATGGGTCTACTCTTCCCATCACCCACCACGGTGCATCCTCCCTCCCTCTCTCATCATCTTCCCTACCTCTCAATAACGTACTTGTGTCTCCATCCTTAATCAAAAATTTATGTTCTGTCCGCACTCTTACTCGTGAACATCCTGTTACTGTTGAGTTTGACAAAAATGGTTTTTCTGTCAAGGATGCCCACTCCCGGAAGGTTCTGCACCGATGTGATTCCCCCGACGATCTTTACCCGTGTGGCCAAACGACAAGCAGTGGTCCCGTCGCACTCCACGCCGATGTGTCTCTCTGGCATGCTTGCCTTGGCCATCCCGGCGTCGACGCTCTTCATAAAGTTTTGCAGACTTTTCCTTTTTCATGTAATAAATCGGCAGCACACACTTGTCATGCCTGTCGCATAGGAAAACACGTTCGTTTGCCGTTTTCAACTTCATCATCCATTGCTACTTTCCCTTTTGATGTTATTCATTGTGATGTATGGACATCTCCCGTGCCAAGTAATTCGGGTTTATCATATTACCTTGTGATTTTGGATGATTTTTCTCACTTCACTTGGACCTTTCCGTTGCGCCGCAAATCCGACGTTGCTTCCTCCCTTCATGCCTTTTATGCCTATGTTGCCACCCACTTTCACCGCACCATTGCTCATCTCCAAACCGACAACGGAAAGGAATTCGATAACCTCGCCATTCGCACTCTCTTATCCACTCATGGCACCATTTTTCGCCTCACATGCCCATACACATCTCAGCAAAACGGTCGTGCCGAACGTGTTCTCCGCACTCTTAACGAGAGTGTTCGCACATTGCTCTTCCATGCACACATGCCTGCTCGGTTTTGGCCCGATGCTCTCGCCACAGCTACTCTTCTCCTTAACATCCGGCCTTGCAAACCCCGCTGGAACTACACCCCTCATCACCTCTTATTCGGGTCACCTCCGTCATACGATGATCTTCATGTTTTTGGTTGCCTTTGTTATCCTAATATCACCGCCACAACACCACATAAGCTCGCGCCTCGCTCTATCGCTTGTGTCTTTCTTGGCTACCAACCAAACACAAAAGGCTTCCGTTGCTACGACCCGGAGTCCCATCGTGTGATCATGTCTAGGCACGTGTATTTTGATGAGGTTGTTTTTCCGTTTCACTAGGCTGCATCGCGTCCCTCGCCACCTCTGGATGCCTCTCCTCACCGGCCTCGTGGAGCTCTTGTGCTCCCACCACCTCGCCGCTCGGGCGCGGCTGCGCCGTCGTCGCCCGCTGCCTCGACACCCTCGGTGTTTCCTCCGTCGACTCAGGAGGAGTCGGCCTCCCCGGCCACGCCGGGCCCCCGCCTCTTGGCTCTGGAGGAGCCGGTTTCCCAGGCCTCGTCGGGTCGTCGCCTCCCGGCTCTGGTGGAGTCGGGCGCGACCCCAGCCGGGCCATCAGGCGCCTCGTTGGCTCAGGCGGAGCCGGGCTCTTCGGGCTCATCTACGCTCTCATCTCCGTCTACGACCGAGCCAGCGCCTCCCGGCTCTCTGTCGGCTCTGGAGGAGCCGACCCTCTCGGCCCCGTCGGCCGGGCCCTCGACATCAACACCCGTGGCATCGCCAGTATCTTCTTCGTCATCTGAGCCGGCTGTTGTGGCGCCTCGACGCCACGGTCCACGCCCGCCTCCTACGCCGCCTCACCATCATATGGTGACGCGTGCCAAGGCCGGTCTGCATCAGCCGAACCCGCGCTACCACAACCTCAGCTTCGCGACCCTCTCTCCAGTTCCGCGATCGGTGCGTTCTGCGTTGAGTGATCCGCATTGGACCGCCGCTATGTGTGCTGAGTACGATGCTCTTGTCGCCAACCGGACTTGGACCCTTGTTCCTCGTCCCCCTGGAGCGAACATCATCTCAGGAAAGTGGGTTTTTCGTCACAAACTCCACCCGGATGGCTCTCTGGATCGGTACAAGGCTCGCTGGGTTATCCGAGGATTTGCACAACGTGCTGGTGTTGACTTCTCTGAGACTTTATCTCCGGTCGTTAAACCCGCCATGATTCGTGTGGTTCTTCAGCTGGCTGCATCTCGCCATTGGCCCGTACATCAGCTCGACATCAACAACGCTTTTTTGTACGGCCATCTTCAGGAGCGAGTCCTCTGTCAGCAGTCGACTGGGTTCGTTGATCCTCAGCGACCGGATGATGTTTGCATGTTGTCCCGGTCATTATATGGCCTCAAACAGGCCCCGCGCGCCTGGCACCAGCGCATCGCCGGATTCCTTGGTCTTCTCGGTTTTTGCAGCACCACATCTGACACGTCGTTGTTCGTGCTGCATCGGGCTGATCATGTGGCTATGCTTCTGCTCTACGTTGATGATATTGTCATCACTGCCTCCCGCATGGATCTTCTTCGCGACATCATTGGTCGTTTTGGTTCTGAGTTTCGGCTGAAGGATCTTGGCGCGTTGCACTTCTTCCTCGGCATTAATGTGCGACGTGACGCCACTGGGTTCTTTCTGCATCAGGGACAGTATGCTCTTGATCTTCTGGATCGTGCCGGTATGACTGACTGCAAGCCAGCCGCCACACCTGCTGAGGCCAAGCCGAAGCTCTCCGCCACCGACGCTGCTCTCTACCTCACGCTCACCAGACCAGACATTCAGTTTGCAGTACAGCAAGTTTGCTTGCATATGCACTCGCCCCGTGATGTCCACTGGTCTTTGGTCAAGCGCATTCTTCGGTACATTCGTGGCACCCCGACCTACGGTCTTCGTCTCCGTGCATCCGCCTCGACTGAGCTCCTTGCTTATACTGACGCGGATTGCGCTGGCTGTCCAGACACTCGCCGCTCCACGTCTGGCTATTGTGTCTTCTTCGGTGACTCTCTGGTCTCCTGGTCCTCTAAACGGCAGCCTACTGTCTCTCGTTCGAGTGCTGAGGCCGAGTACCGAGTTGTCGCCAATGTTGTTGCGGAGACTTATTGGCTTCGTCATCTTCTTGGTGAGCTTCGGATTTCTCTTCCGAAGGCTACTGTGGTCTTTTGTGACAACGTGTTGGCCACCTATCTCGCGGCTAATCCGGTGCAGCACAAGCGCACCAAACACATTGAGCTCGATGTTCACTTTGTCTGCGAGAAGGTTCAGTTGGGTCAGCTTCGTGTACTTCATGTACCGACCACCCAACAGTTTGCCGATATCATGACCAAGGGATTGCCTACCGCTGCATTCCAGGAGTTCCGTTTCAGTCTTTGCATCGCCGATGCCGACGCTTCGACTGCGGGGGGTGTTGAAACGTGATATCTTTGTATTTATTTCCGACTGATTCTCCTCTTATCTCTAGCCTTGTATAGATTGATCTCTAGACATATTGTAGGGTTAGTTGGCTTGTCACGCAAGACACATCCTGTATATATTGTAACCGACTCCGATGGAATACAATTGAGTTGCATCCTATAGTCTTCTACACCTACCTGCTTCGAGCACGCGTGGAGGGATCCTTCTAGCTTGAAATCCCCTAGTGGTTCAGCTTTCGAACCCGCATTACATGGATAATGCAATCACCGTGCTAGTCAAGCCTGTTGGGTCGTCATCGCATTGGTGAATGACCGAGGTCTATGGGCCCAACCCAGATGCCCAGAAGTTGGAGTTAATGCATGAGCTAGCGGATATTCGTCAGCTAATAGCCGAACCATGGGCAGTCATGGGCGATTTTAACCCGGAAGACAAGAATAGCACTGCTATCAACCGTCACATGATGGTGCTATTCCGTAACAATCTCAATCTCCTAGAGGTCAAGGAGGTTTATCTCAACTGCAGAAGGTACATGTGGTCGAATGAACGTAGAAGCGCCACCCTTGAGAAGATTGATCACGTTTTCTCTACGATGGACTGGGAGGAGTTGTACCCCTCGTGTTTTCTCTCAGCCGTGTCCGACCAGTGCCCCCTTATACTGGATCTAAACACGGACTTTCGAACGGGCAAGCGGTTCTGCTTTGAGGCATTCTGGGCGAAGGCGGAGGGATTCTGTGATGTGGTGGAGGCCGCATGGGCGTCCGTTCCCCTGAACGGGAATCCATTCATGGTGCTAGATAATAAGCCGAGGGCCACGGCCAAAGGTTTACAAAGGTAGAGCGATAAGTGGTTTGGGAATGTGAAAATCCATAGCCATTGCCCTCGAGTTAATTCTTCGTCTGGATGTGGCAATGGAGTCAAGACAACTTCCGGAGAAGGAAATCGGACTGAAGAGGGTCCTAAAGAGAAAGTTGCTTGGCCTATGCTCGCTATAAAGATCCACAACTCGCCAATGGTCTCGGATGACATGGCTTCGGGAAGGGGATGCTAGCACGCAGTTCTTCAAACAACATGTCAGTCATAGGAGGCGGTGTAACGCCATTATGAGCCTTCAGTGCAATGACAGAATCATCACGGGGCAGGGGGAATTTGCTGAGGCGGTGGACCATTACTTTGATGACATCCATAACTCGAAGCCAGAGCAAGAGGAGCCTCAACTTTGACATGCTGGGCTTGCTAAAGCTAGATTTGGCGCACCTTGAGGTGCCTTTCTCGGAGGACGAGGTGGCAAGGGTGTTGAAGTCTATGCCCGGAGACAAAGCACCAGGGCCGGATGGGTTCACGGGGCATTCCTACGCTAGCTGTTGGGATCATCAAGAGTGACTTCATGCGGGCACGAGATTGCTTCTTCAGAGGAGATATGAAGGGATTGCACGCTATTAATAAGGCTCTTGTCACCCTAATCCCAAAAAAAGACGATGCGGAGGAGATCCGGGACTTTTGACCGGTGAGCTTGTTGCACGGGGCCATCAAGATCTTTGACAAGATCCTTTTGGTGGGGCTTACGGATGACTTGTCGCGGCTTGTGGGGGATCACCAAAGTGCATTCATTCGTGGGAGATCGATTCATGACAACTTTATGCTAGTTTAGTGTACTGCGAGGAAGCAACATGCACTCAAGGGTGCCTCTGTAATGGTCAAGCTCGACATCTCAAAAGCCTTCGACACATTAAAATGGCCATTTGCAATGAAGGTGCCTGGTGGCTGGATGGAGGTTGTGGCGGCCCGCTGATGTTGGTGGGGCGGTAATTGGCGGCACTTGTTCATGCACGGCGATGCTCCATGAAAAATTATTGTTTTATAGCATAGGTATGTATGTGAAACCACTGGATAATCGGTTTGAATGACGAAGACACCATGGCAAAATTTAACAGTGGAGTGTTTATGAAAAATAATAGATAATACTACATTAAATAGTAAAGAGAGAGAGAGAGAGAGAGAGTTGATTTTCACGTAAAATAATACTACATTAACTACTTGTGAAATATATAATGGCTCTGCTTGGTGGATCTAGACCAACATTCTTAAATTTCATCGTAATTATGAAAAATTATTCAAAAACAAGAGACTTTATATATGATCTCATAAAATAACAACATATACTAAGTTACCACCTGCAATAAACATAGAGAATGGACTGTCTACGCATAGTGGTAGCTACACATGAGGCTATAATTGTAAGATCTTTTATTCAGACTAGGTAATTGCATGTGCATTGCTACGAGGGCCAAATAATTCCAACACAACAATCGTAGTTGGTAAATACACTGATGAGCCCGTCGCAGTTGTCGTCGCATCATCGGCTTCTAGATCTTGTCTTCTTCAATTAATTAAGTCGGAGAGAGAAGAAGGAGATATATGAATCGCGTTTCTCTACTATCTAAAAGAAACCTAACGTTCCGTCTCCCCTCTTATGTTTCGTCGAGCCCTCCCCGCATGGCCGCACTCGCGATTGGTTTTTTCACATCCTTCCCCACGTCGGTTTTGCATTGAAGACTTTCCTAAAACAACCACCTTGATTGATTCCCCTGACCTTAATCCCACCTCTGATTTGGCCGCCGCCAAACTCTTGCCCATCTCGCGAACGGCAGGAGGATGTACACTCCCCGTCCATGACCTCTCGCCAGAGACACCCTAACGTCACCGTAGTGCATGACGCAGGGATTCGCCGCTGCAGCCCGCGGCTACTTTGCCCCTGGTGTCGACGAGGGGGTCGGCGAGAGCTCATCTCCTCCCGAGGCTGCCGCCGCCGGGCTCGTCTCGTCAGGAGGACACAATCTCGATGCCGCCGCCGGCGACGCCTCGTTGTTCTCCCTCTCCCCTCACACTTCATGCTTCCCGGATTATTGAGGTTATAATCGTGAGGGACTCCTGATTTTTGAACATATGTGTTTCTTGTTGTGTTGCAGGCTCTGCAGCCTGCAGGTCGTTCAGCTCGGGTGTGCTGCAGCCTGCGAGATCCGAGGCGTGACGACATTGGTGATTCTGTTCACCGTGGCCCAAGTTTAAGCTAGATCTGCGACTGAGGCATGGCGCAAGAAACCTACGCCGCAGGAAGGCTACGGAGGTGCGTTGCCCCCGGAGACGTCTTGGCACCATCTCCGATGAGCCCCCTTCTGATGGAGCCTATGCCGTTCTATATCTGGTGTTGGCTCTCCCTTCAATCAGATCCGCGGGAGGCTACTGCTGCCGCTGTCAGTGGTGCAGTGGATTTGCGGATGGCCTACCTAGCCACCATGCGCATGGTCCAACCTCCCCTCCGATGTATGCCTCCGTACTATCACGCCCACTACGGCAAGCATGATGTGTGCACGTCTTGGTTGGTGCGGCCATCCGGCATTCGTCCCTTCCCAGCTGTCGGCGTGGCGCATTGGCATAAGAGCGATAATGTTCATGTCTGCTGAAACTGGGTCGTTGAATTTCGTCAATTAACTTGGGAATAAGGCAGTACGGGCGTCAAGAATGGACTTTAAAAGTAATGGAGGCAGTACCAGTGTGTTCCTACGCCTGGCAGATTTTGCTCCAAAGAAGAAAGGAGAAGTTCACCAAAGTTGACCTTCAGTACTAAAAGTACTAATAATATTACCTGCAAGTGCAAGCAAGGAGAACCACATGTGCTTTGGCAAAAGGAAAGCAACACGATGCCAAAAGCTTGTAGAATTACCATTGCATCACCCATCTTCTGAAACATACATGTTCTCTGTATCTTGCACTCCATTCTGTTCCTGGGAATTTCTTTTGTTTAAAGCAAGAAGATGGAGTGATCAGATATCTTTGCCTATAAATATTCTTTTGTCTGCAAGTGTTCTGCGCTCCTCGACTTGATTCCCCTGGCGCTTATAGAGGTACTGCAGTTGCATATTCCGATATGAGCTTCATGTTGCGCAATGCCAAAAGCTCCTTCCATTACACCCATCTTCCAAAGAATTTCAATGTCTCTACATATGTTCCAAATCTTTTCCACAGTATATGCCCAAGTGATTTCTGTCTCCAATTTTTAGCAAGACGATTGAGTGATATATGTTCATATCTGGGACTGGATTTTGCTGAAATAAATTTCCTTTCTCTGTGAGTTTTGTAAAATATTTTTTTCAATATTTTTT
>NC_057798.1:78313647-78329009 GCF_018294505.1 Triticum aestivum
GGCGAGGGGGGCCCACACTAATTACCATAACCCTTACCCTGATCATAAACGTAACCTGGTCCACACCTTCCAAATCGGGAGATCCTGGCCTGTCGGAAAGCGAGCGTTGGCACGCGCGCACGCGCAATATTAGTTTGTGAAAATCTTAGGTGAAATTTTATATATAATGAGCAAAAAAATCTATGATCTCAAACATTCCACTGGTACAACCCATACAAAAATTGATTTGGTCTGTCAATATGGAGCGCTAATCTTCTCCTCTATATAGGCTTGAAGGATAAAATTATGGCAAGTCTGGTTGGTGGAGGAGGAAAATAAGAATGATTTAATAGTAAGAAAAGGAAGATAATGCTGCTTGAGATGTGCATGGGGATTCTGAATATATATGTTTGATACTTTCTCCTCTTGACAGAGATTAGTCGAGGTTTGTGAAGTCCTCATAGTATGTGGGGTTCTATTATTGTATATTTCACCCTAAGCCCCCGTTGCAACGCACGGGCAATTACCTAGTTCAGAAAAAAAATACAAACATTCCCGAACCCAGGCACTCTAACCGATTCATGCATATGCATGATGTCCTAACCGTAGCGCTCATGCGAGCCAATTCACAATCAAATGTGTACAAAAAATAATCTAAACATACAAAATTAATAAAGAATGTACGATGTCATTCATGTTACGTAAATAATCATTGAATTTATGTGCAAGGTCAGTAAATCACGTGGTGCATGGAATTGATGCAAAAGGCAAGTTAATTAAGGTGGAGTTGATATAGTGCTGCAAAAGGTAAGCGAATTAATGTGATTAATCGGCGTACTGAAAATGTGTGGTCAAATATTATTTTTTATGACGAAAGTAGTAGCCAATATTTGAATGTGACAATTCTTTGGCACCAAACCAATTATCCTCAAACTGCCCAGGCAAGGAAACACCGGCCCGCACCTTTGTCGTGTCCTACTCTCCCAACCGGACGAGCTCAGCTCAGCTTCGATTTTTTGTCCAAAAGGACCCCCTGCCGAGATGAATTGCCAAAAAAGACTACCTCTGGATCAACATTTGACAAAAAGGACCCCCCTCAGCGGTGGCGGCAGGCGCGGCAGGCGACACGTGGCACCTGCCGCCACGCCAGGAGGCGGCGGGCCCTGCCGCCACCGCCGGAGGCAGCCACCCGAGCCGAACGGATTCCCCACAGTGCGTCGCGGCGCGACGGAACGGGACGGGCCAGGTGGGCCCTGCCGCCACCGGGCGATGCGGCCAGCCTTGGCGCGGTCGCTGCCTGGCCGACAGGCCCTGCTGCGAGCGGGCCGTGCCAGTGGGCCTCGCCGCCACAGCCTGAGGCGGCCTCACCTGGCTGACAGTGCTGGCCGACAGCTGGTGCTGCTCGGTTGCCGAGGCGTGGGCCCCGCCGCCACTAGCGCAGGCGGCCGTTGCTGCATGCGCGCGCTGATTCCCGGGCCGACATGAGCACTGTGGTAAATGGCGTTGATTCCCACGTGTATGTGATTGCTTATTGCTAATGATGCTGATTTTCATGATTGAGCGGGAATCCGATGCGGTGTGCTAATTTCACGGGCTCGCTGTTGCAAACTGGGCTGATTCCTTGCAGTGTGGATCTGCAGTGTGACCGACATGAGAACTGTGGCAAATGGCGCTCATTCCCATGCTTTGAAAATTGCTGCTGCAGGTGAGGTGACAGCACCCAAGAGCGTGATTTCCGCACGGGGATATGGACACTGATGCCTGCTTTTGGTTCTGTAGTGCCGACACTACAGGGATCCTAAAATATCCCGCCTAATTTCCTCTGTTCTCGCTTATTTTCTTGCCATCATTAATCGTCTGAGCCTATAAAAGAAGACACCAAGGCTCTCGTCCAGCCATCCTAGAAATCGCCAGTGCGCAAAGAGTGTACACATTTTTTTCAGTCGATATGAGTTTGCCTTGTTCGGATCAAAGCATTAGGCCGAGGAAAATGAAGACTGCAAGTTTGCCTCCTGGGGTGGCAGTCCTGCGGTGTTGGTGTGGCGATATTTGCAAGGTGAAGGAGGTGACGGATTTTTCAGATTCGTTGGGCATGAAGTTTTTCATGTGCGCCAATTATGAGGAAGATCCTGCCGTAGCTATTTCAGAGTACGACAAGCCTCCGGTATGCTTTAACCATCACGAATAGATATTGTTGGTATTTTCATTGATTCTTTAGTAACATTCTTGTTTCTTGTTGTAGTCTCCTCCGCCTCTGTGCATGTACTATCATTGGATTGACACGGAGAAGCCGGCTTGGGCAGTGACCGATATTCGTGAAAGAAGTCGCCGTGCGTGGAATAGTTTATTTTCGGAAGAGCGACGCGAGAAAGCGGAAGCTGAGGAGAAAGTAGAGCAAGAGAGAGAGTTAAAAGAATACTATGCGGAGCAACACCGTTTTTTCAGGAAATGGGAAGGAAAAACAGGGAAGAGGCTCGTCGCATGGAGGAGCAGGAACGACAGCGAAAGGAGGCTCGTGAGGCGGAGAGGCAGAGAAAGAAAGAAAGGGCTCGTGAGGCCAAGGCAGCAGAAGAATCTGGCGATGGAAAAGGAAAATATCCACGCTGGACTCAGTAGATTCCTGTGGTAGTATTTTAAATTTCGCAATCATTTGTATCTTTATTTCTGCACTTTAATGTAGCTTTATTTCAGGAGTTAAATGTAGGTTTATTCCTACAATGTATCTTATTTTCAGTTGTGTCGTGTCGCTGTGGAAAAAAATATAGTTTTAGAATAAAGTAGTGGCATTTTCTTTCCCTCCACTAATATCGAACATCGTGCAACAACTACAAAATAAAATTAAGATAGAACATAATGCCCTACAATAAGAGAGTACAAACTAATAATGCAAGTACATCCGAATTAAACGGTAGAACTGGAATACAGCTTAAAAACTACATGAAGGCATCATCGTCATCCTCCATCGATGCAGAACTCTTGCCCTTCGAGGATGTAGAACTCTTACCCTTGGACGATGCAGAACTCTTGCTCTTCGAGGATGCAGTACTCTTGCCCTTAGACGATGCAGAACTCTTGCCCTTTGATGATGCAGCACCCGGAAGCGGCGGCATGAAGATATCATCTTCATCCTTGCTCTCCTCAGTCCATAAAAATGGATGATTTTCTGCAGTCCTTCTGAAAGTTTCACTCTTCGGCTCCACTACATTCTTCCACCTTGCACGCAACCTAAGAAGTTCTTTACGTACCTCCTCATAGGTCCTTTCAGGCCACCCAGACCTACGTAATTGGTGAGCCAACTCATTCATTATGGTGTCACTACCGGTGAGTTCGTCCCATGGAACTATCTATTGTCCATCCTGAAATCGGTAGCTAGCCTCAGAAGAGTCCTGCTCATCCCAGGGTGAAAACTACGATCGAAAGGATAATGGAACATCTCGACTACACTACACTCGAATGCTTATCCACCTCCGTCTGAAGGGGGTTTTATAGGTAGAGAGGAGAAAATGGCGGGAAAGAACGAGGGCAGTATGGCGGGAAAGGGTTGGCGGGAACATATGGCGGGAAACGAGTGGCGGGGACATATGGAGGGAAAGCGTTGGTGGGAAACGGGTGGCGGGAACATATGGAGGGAAAGCGTTGGCGGGGAAAATATTGAGGGGAAAGGGTTGCGCGAAAACATAAGCCGAAGAGTGGAGCGGGATAGTATGGCGGGAGATATAGGCGGGAAAAATTGTTCCTGACTGATGCATTTTTATTTCAGCATACATAGATGTTCAAATCGAAAAGTCTGATACAGACATATGTAGATACAATGGGTCGCACATAGATGAATCATTGTAGTCGACGACGGCCAACTGGCCTTCCCTTCAGGCCGGAAAGCTCCAAGCGATTAGGTGGTCGAGGTACACGAAGACCGCGACCGTACTCCAGTTGGTCTTCCTGTGTCTGCGACTCTTGCATAGGTGGTGGAGTCTGTAATCCTTGTTGCGAACCTGATGCGTAATTGTAGGCGTATGGTTGTTGTGACTCCTCGGGGATAAAAGATGGGACAATAACGTCCTCTCTGAAGAAATCCGTATCTACATCGTAAACATTGTCGCCAGGTTGGGTGTACTCATCGTTCCAATGTACATCAGGTATGCCCTGCACATAGAAACATTGTAAACAAAATCTGTTAGAGGATAATATGTAATATCACTGTAAATGCATTAAAATGTAAACATGCCTACCTGATCAGATCCCTCGCCTGTACTATCTGGACATTCTACCTGGTACTGGTTTAAATCTGGGACACGAGTCTCCTCGGGCATGGAGATCCCTCGCGTGGAGAGATACGGCTGAGATCCGTCACCTTGAGTGTATGTGTCATATCCAGTGTATGCATATGGGTTTGGGGAAAGATACAGCTCGGGCATCGAATCCAAGCCCATCCATGGTCCTGCGATGTCTGCCCCTGACGAAGCAGCACCGAAGAAGAGCGATGTAGTGGCAGAGAAGAGTCATGTCGTGGCAATGTCGTTGTAGTACTCGGACCCTCCCCTCGCTGCCCATGGCTTGTACGCGCCTCGCTCGGTCTGGACGACGGCGCCGCACTTGGTCTGGCTGACCTCGGTACTGGCATGTTGTACGCTCCAGTGACAACGTCGTCGCCTCTACCACATCTCAACTTTGTTGCGATGTATTCTTTAACACGTTTATTGAATGACTTGACAGCCCTGGGCGGCATGCTTTCCGTCGCCATCTGCCCTATATCGTGGGCAGTTTGAAGCTGGAAAAAATATTTTGTTGTTATTTGGCTGAAATGATGGACATGAAAAAATTATTAGTGATTACCGCCCGGTCATGAAAGTAAGGTGCATGCAGCTCGACAGGTCTTTGCATCTGCTCCTCTTGCGTGAGATTTGTTGGTATAGTAGCTGGTTGACCGGCCAGGCTTGTACGCGTGCTGATGCAGTACCACTGCTTGTACGCTTGAGCTGTACTTCCATCGTACGGTCTGCAAATTATATAATAACATCAACCGTTGTGATGAATAATGTAAATAAAATGTAAATAAATGTACCTAAGTTGATACACTATATCTGCTAGCGCGTCATTTTCCCACTTCTGTGCCCATTGAATGTTGCGCTCCCTCCAATCGTAAAGACTCCAACCGTGGCCCATATTGCTTAGCCTGCAAATTATGTAACAAAGTGTGAGTTTAGTAAATTAAAAAGGACACTAACTATTTAGGGAGGTCACATCTTACTTATGGGTTTCCTCGTCAGTACATCTTGGAAAAGGTGGTGGAATCTCCTGATACAGACCAAACTCTCTCATGACACGCTTTGGGTTGTAAGGCTCAACACACCACATGAACAATAAGTAGCAGCGAGTCAGTCAGAATGCACTATCGGTCAACATGCCTGGTGTGATGGGTCGTATATTAAAGACCATCTGTACATGCTCCTGAGTCCATGGGTTCCATGTGACTACAGACTCATCAAGTGCCTCAAACTGCTGGTGGTATATAGGGTAACAATTTTTCGCTATACTTGGAGACCAATGTTTCCGTGCCCTTGTCCACCTGCTCGCCATAGTTACACAGCTGCCCTCGCCATAGTCGTATGGGTGTATGGGATTTGTTATACGAGGTCGTCCTACAGGGAGGTATTCCCAGGACCATAACTGTAGAAACTCGTAGGGGACATAAAGTAATGGAGCTTTTTTTGCGAAGGAAGTTTTTTGTGTGGCATCACATAAGCCTCTATATGTATGAGATAGAATGGCTGAACCGAAGCTGTATTTTGGATGCTCGGGTAAAGGTTCATCTACCATCTTCTCCACAATGTAGATGAGACCAGGGAGAAGTACGTCCCCATGTGAATTTGGAAACATAACCCCGAGGAGCCACAACAAATACGCAAACAAATGTCTTTTCCTCGTCTCAGAATCAGCGAAGCTAGAAATATTAAGAAAGTTATCATGAAGCCAGGTGAGTGGGATGCCACGAGGGCCACCAGTACGTTGTGATTCTGGCATTGTCATCCCAAGACGGTCTGATATATTTTGTGCCCAAGTTTTAGACACTCGTGGAGAGACTAACGGCTCACCTCTAATTGGAAGAGCAAGGATCATAGAAACATCTTTCAGTGTAGGTGCAAGCTCCCCAAAACGAAAGTGAAAGGTGTGGGTTTCAGGTCTCCATCGGTCAACGAGGGATGTCAAAAGGGATGGGTCCGAACGTAACTGGGATTGGTCTTCGCTTGATGTGAGCCTAGCAAAAGCATGTAGTCCATAAGCGTCAAGGTGAGGAATGAAATAATTGTGTATTGGCCAGGTTTTCTTTATGGTTCGAAGTCTGAAACTCTGATAATCATGTCCTTTATTTGGGTTCAAAAATAGATGGCAACGGTGGCCGGCGTCATGGGGCCCCTCCAAAAGCCGCGTCACTTCAGCCATAGCCTGCACACAAACATACAAAGAAAATACAAAGAGATTCAATGTACAATAAATATAAATACAATAACACAAAAAGATTCAATAGTACAAAGAGATATAATTTACATTAATTAGCTGAAGTTAACATCACGGGTACAATAATACAAAGAGATTCAATTTAAAATAAATATAAATACAATAACACAAAGAGATCAATAACACATCATGCGGTGTTGTTCGCTCGATACGGGCATTCCCTACGTGAATGTCCAGGACACCTACAAACGCGGCATCGCCTTGGTTCTCCCATCTGGCTATGGTCCATGTCATTGCGATGACGCCTAGACTGACGTCGTCCCTTGGCGATTCTCATCAATTCGGCGTTCGGAACCCATTTTGGCCCATCTGGCCACAACATTTTGTAGTTCATATCAATGCCCCAAGCCCAGAACTCACCGTTCCAAGTGTTGTACAGATTGTACATGTTGAAGTACGGTGATATGTATGGCTCAACACTGATTTTTTGATCTGCAGCCGCCCGGAGCACATGACTACAAGGGTAGCCCTCAAGCTTGGGCTTGTTACACGTGCACTCACATGACGTTGGGCCGAGGGTGACAGCTTGCTTTTTGGATCCTCTGTGGTGACCCTTAACGTACTTGGCTCGCACATTGACCTCTCACTTATTCCTAAGTGCGTCCACTTTCCTGCACCCATGGCTTTGGGACTTCTTTGCTTTCTCGTCCAGATGTCTTTGCATCTTCACGGACCATGGCTTGTTCAATTCAACTTGTGCTTTAGCCACGGTAACCCTGTCTGCAAAGTATGACAATGTTCGGTTCCAAGTTTCTTCAATTAGGGCTGTGATAGGCAAGGCTCTCACCCCTTTAAGAACACCATTGTACACCTCTGACATGTTGCTGGTCATTATTCCATACCGAGCCCCGGTGTCGTGAGCATGCGCCCACTTGGACAAATCAGGGCAATTCTCGCCGATCCACTGGCTCAAATTTATGGCCGTCCTTCGACCCCTCCGGTCTTCTCTCTGCGGCAAGGCAGCGCGCTCGATCTCACCATTGATACCTTGCATCCCTGGGCCAAACACCGCTCGGATGCACCTTCTGACAGCTGCGTAACCCACGTTCACCATGTCTCTAACTACAACTGTAGTCGACTCACACAAGGACACATCCACCCCTAAAGGACCGTCCCGTAAGACATTTCCATAGTACACTAATAAATTTTCCATAGTACCTAACCAAAATACATGTTTACATTTCAAACAATTAGTAACTGAACATTTAGTAGTACTACGATGACAATATTTACATATCAGACAACTAAAATAATAATCGTATTTTCGTTACAAATATTCATTTTGTTTTTAGAATCATTTGCTTAGACTTTTCGGGGTTGTTTGGTTAACAGGTATTTAGAGTTTTTTTTTCTCCAACTCGTCTACGAGCGTCACAAACTAAAACTCTCTTTTTTCTCTAACGACTATTAGTAAAAACTATTTTTCTTACAATAGGTTATGACAAAACCCATGGTAATTACTCGCTATCCAAACAACCAGTAAACATAATAGTACGATAATAACATTTTAATATCATATGAGTAAAACATTTAATTTCTTTCGGCTTTATATAATTTTTTTTCACATCATACGATAACAATCATTTACCTACAAATAATAATATTTGCAGCAGCATGCACATTATTCACAATAGTACATCAATACAAAAAATATTAACAAAATAACAGTGTCATTTTTCACCTTAGCTCCAATATGGATGTGCTTGCGAATGCAATTAAGCGTCAAAATAATTCCAATAAATATCCGTCGCCAGTACTATATGAACCTCGTCAACCTATTATCACATTAACAACAATATTACACACGGATTTTTCTTCCTGCTAACAAAAGTATGATAATAGCACTTCCATGTATGTGTTCATCACCTCAAAATGGGACAGCGAAAATGGAAACACAATTTCTTCAATCACGTCTTCTCCTCCTTGTTTGCTACTAAGATGAATTATTTTACCTAATTACATACAACATTAAGTACATTAGCACCTAATCTTAACATATAAAATTTAGATTATTGCGACATAGCAAAGTATACCTACGGTTTCCTAACTATAGACTTATTAATAAACATACCACATAAAATAAACATACCACATGAAATAACATACCGCATGCAATAAACAATTACAGTACAATTTTTTCTTAATTACCGTATTAAGATTTCCCGCATGTCAATACTAATGGACGCACCTAACATTGATGCAACATCTTCAACCTACTATTTCAAAAAATAGTTTAAATGCTACATCTCTTGTCTGAAATTATTTCTAACCTCTAAGCACTACCATCACATAGCTAATAACGAGCTAAAGGACGAACTAATTACCACCCTGCATGCACAAATAAATAAATGTATTTCAAAGCTCATACCTTGATCTTCAACTTCGTAGTTCACTTTGCTACACAAATCCTACTCCTGAAGCACTAAATGACTCCAAAAATTGATGAAATCTCTTCCTAATAATAAAGCACGGATTGGGTCTCCGGGTTCACCGTCACAATACGCTTCTTCCCGTAATTTTACGCTTTCATTTTTTCATCTATATTATTTTCGCTATCCGAGGTGGTACTATTTTATCTTTTTGTTAGTCTGCCCGTCCGCTGCTTGGCTGGGCCTGCGACCATCAACTGGGCCATGTCTACTTGGGCCTTCAGCTCCTGCCCCGCTAGCGTAATCACAAAAGATTCGTGTGTGTTTGCATCATCAAATCGTGTAAGTAACGGACTCATGCAACGAGGAAAGACCCGGTTCTCTGCGTCGATATAAACTAGGGAAAAATGCTACACTTACGGAACTGCTACGAAATTCTTACGTAACCTTCCTCACTAAACTCTCCACCCCCCCTGATTTTCAGGCGGTGGGGCCCTTGCCCTGATTTTTAGCCAATCAGAGAATCCCAGCTGGGCCTTTACGTTAATTACGTAGGATGATCTACGTAAGTGTAGCATTGCTGATAAACTAGGGCACCTGACTCCACGATCAAATTGCCCGGACCTCTCTTCCGGGACCTCGTCTCATCCTTCGCTCGGTTCCTCTTTTCTCGAGAGACTAGGGTTCGTCGATCGGCTCGGCTTGGCTGCCATCGCGAGTCCCCGCAAGCTCGGTTTGATCCTACCTCGACTGCAACCGGGGCAAGCACGATCCCAAACCTGCGCGAAGGAACGATCGAGCTCCATGGCCAAGCGCTGGATCGGTATAGAGCCGCAGACTAGAGGTGGTGGTGAACCATGAGAGCTTCGTGGATTCATCGCGTCCTGTGCTGGTCTGGCTGTGAAGGAGGAACACTCACCCAGGATCGACGTCCAGCATGATGATGATGACAACAAATAGTGCCAGACGCTGGGAACCGATGAGGACGATAGGGCCAGTAGCATTGGCCGAACCGACTTACTAAAGGCCGCCTACGAGCCAATCAAAGCCACTTCCGAGGCCCAATTATTGCTCTTCTTCTCCAACTACGAATAGTCCTCTACAAGTTTTACGTTGTTATTGGCAGGTAAATACGTCGTACAGTGCCCCTGAGTGCCTTGATTCTCATCCATGCCGGATGCAGTTGTTTGTTTACATATAGTATCCATGCGCCTGTTTATCTCCGTCGACAGTTGTGATCAGTTCTACTTTGGGCAACGATCTGCCGACGGCGAGGCAACGTGGAGCGATGGAGGTAGTGGTATGCCATGTTCCTACAATCCTATGGTAAGCATGTGTTGATCTCGCCGGCACGGAGCCGCCGTGGACTGTTCGCCGGCGCGACGACGAGGAGGCAGATAACAGCCATCACTGGAGCAGCTAAAACCGTGCCCTCTCCAGCCATCAAGCTGGAACTCTCTCCAACCCAAAACTTCCATCAGGTACTTGTGAAAGAATGGCGTTGCATGCTTACGTCGTGGTGTTGATCGACGTCTCTTTGACCTTAGGAGCATGCATGCTCGGAGTGGACGACAGCTTCATCATCTCATCCTATTTTGGTTTGTTCTCTACACGTGTATGTAAGGAGGTGACGGCAAGTACTTGACGGCGGAAGCTTTATCATCTGCTTTTGTTTTATTTTTGTCACTGGATACACACGGTGCGTATCTACTGATGTATGCAATGGTGTAAATCATTCAGGTTTGATATACATATGCCCGTCCACAAAAACGGCTGGTGAGTTTGTAGAGATTGGTTTTTAGCTCATGTATCCCGACACCCTCATGATTCATTGGCGAAATAAATCTGAAACTTCGTGACATAAAAAACGGCTGGTGAGTTTTGTAATTCATGAACAGTAACTTCAAAAAGATAGAAAACAAAATATAAAAAAACTGAAACTTCAATTTTTTGGCGAAATAAATCTGAAACTTCATGACATGAAATATTCTCAATCTTTACAAACTTGCAAGTTTGATGCATAAATTTACGGGCAGATTTCTTTTTAAGTTTGATGCAGAAAAAACATTCGAATAAGATGGAAGATTGATTTGGGCTTCACTTTTATTCGCATTTGAGGGGACGGAAAAATAAGAAGAAACCGAGATGGAGAGATGATTCGAGCCTAGGCCATTGAGTGCTTTGTGTTGAAGTAGAAGGTGTGGACCTGCTTGGGGTAGGGGAGGGATTGATGCATACTTATGGGCTTACAATTATGTGACATTTTCTTCCGTTGCAACGCACGGGCATATTTCTTATATAATAATAATAATCTTTCCCTAATCTCTCCCTAATAATAAAGCACGGATTGGGTCTCCGGGTTCACCGTTGTGGTGTTTTTACAGAAAGGACCCTATGGTTTTTAGGAATTAAACCCGCTATCCCTGTTTTAGTGATTCTGGAAAAAACGTTCCGTTTTCATAAGAAAAAACTACATATGTATGAATTGAACCCGCGAATCCTGTTTCGTTTTATCCAGATGCCCGCTCCCTTTGTAGACGCGGCGGATCAGGAGAAGTGAAGGGCGCACCCTTGCCGGCGGACGGCTACAGCTGCGGCGGAGCAGGAGAAGTGAAGGGCGCGCCCCTGCCGGCGGATGGCTACAGCCGCGGCGGAGTAGAAGGGGCGCCAGGGGGAGCGGCAGGAGACCCCACGCCGGAGTAGAAGGAGCATCAGGGGGCGCGGCAGGAAGCCCCACGACGGAGTAGAAGGAGCGGCAGGAGGTACCACGGAGGTGGTGCTTGGGGCTCCGACGAATGAAGGCGAGCAGTGATAGAGGAGAAGATCCGCGGCGATGCTCTGAAGGCCATCAGCCATGGCAGTTGTGGCTGTGCGCGCACGCAAGCGGCTGCGCGCGACACGTCGGTGTGAGAAATCGGCAAGCCTTTTCCCACATCGTTCAATTGATTATCTAAGATCAGATAGAACGAGCCTTCCACAAGGACAGTGGCGCATCGAGAGGATGGTGGACAGTGGCGCATCGCCGGCGCGGATGAGGAGATTGGAGCAGAGAGGGTGGAGATGGAGCCGTGCGGGGCTGGAGAAGGAGATTGGAGAAGAGAGGATGGTGGACAGTGGCGCATCGCCGGCGCAGATGAGGAGATTTGAGAAGATAGGATAGAGCCGTGCGGGGCTAGAGAAGGAGATTGGAGAAAGAGGATGGAGCCGTGCGTGCGCTGGAACGGTCGGCGAAGAGAACGGAGTAGTGGGTGCACGGCTGGAACACAGGCGGGCCAGCTCGTGTGGGCGCTGGATGATGGAGTCATGGAGAAGAGAGGATGAGCCGTGATGGATGTGGATAAGGTCACGGGAGGAGAAAGATGGAGGCGGTGAGGCACGTACTCCTCAAAAGGATCTCTCTCGGGGTGGGGTGGGGATTGAATGCATGTTGCAACTGCTCCTTTCTTTTTCTTTTTTTTAGGGATGTTGCAACTGCTCCTACGTGCACGCACTGGCTAAATAAACTCGATCCATGAAAATATAGAAAGTATGGACGCGGATGCATCTAAGTGTATTCTTAAATGTCAACTTTTTATCACGTTGCAAACAAGTTGCGTTTGACAAAAAATTCCCATAATGCACTATGCTTAGATATAACATTCAGTTTTCTCCCGTTGCAACGCACGGGTATTTGTGCTAGTAATACCTAACACAGCAGAGAACACATAGTTATGAATTAAAAAAAAATAGTACAAACTGCATGCATGTGAACGAAACCAACAAAAATGGATAGATCTTACCTTCGTCTATCTTTTCTTCAACTTCAGCATATTCAAAATCCAACTCTAAATCACCCTAAATCACGAATGAAATGTGTAATGAGTTTTGCTTTCTCTCTGTTCTTACACGCAGAGAGTAGACGAGGAGGGCAGAGTGTGCTTGCGCACGGAGCATACGCATACTATATAAAGAAGGAGCATCCCTGTAGTGTCGGCACAACAGTTCCCGCCCGTGAAATTCGTCGTCCTCCGCGCGTGGGAATCAGCCCAGTTTGCAACAGTGAAATTCATCGTTATTACGCGCGTGGGAATCAACGCCATTTGCCACAGTGGCTCATGTCGGCCAAGGGAATCCGCGCGCATGCAGGAACGGGCCGCCTGCGCTAGTGGCGGCAAGGCCCGCGCCTCGGCCAGTGTGCAGCAGCAGCTGTCGGCCAGCGCTGTCGGCAGGCGAGGCCGCCTCAGGCAGTGGCGGCGAGGCCCACCGGCGGGGCCCGCGCGAAGCAGGGCCTGTCGGCCAGTCAGCGACCGCGCCAGGGCTGGCCGCCTCGCCCGGTGGCGGCAGGGCCCACCTGGCCCGCCCCGTTCCGTCGCGGCGCGGGAGGAGCTGGGAATCCGTTCTGGCTGGGTGGCCGCCTCCTGCGGTGGCGGTAGGGCCCGCCGCCTCCTGGCATGGCGGCAGGTGCCACGTGTCGCCTGCCGCGCCTGGCGCCACCGTTGAGGGGGTCCTTTTTGTCCAATTGATTCAGAGGCAGTCTTTTTTGGCAATTCATCTCGGCAGGGGGTCCTTTTGGACAAAAAAATCCTCAGCTTCGGCCGCTTCGATCTTGGCTGCCAAGTGACGAGCACCGGAATGTGCTTTCACCGTCCAGATCTTGTTAGCTCAAGACTCGCTATCTCTCTCCATTGAGAACTGCTCGATACTGTTAGTAACTCGACGGAGAGTGACCTCACGTCTCTTTGCTGCCAGCCGTGTTGTTTTCACGGCATAGGAGAGTAATTAACTAACCGGCCACACCACGTACGTTATACGGAGAAAAGGGTGACAACAACCACTGCACCGGCCATGATCAATACAGTAGCTTCCTGTTGAGTTCGTACAAGAAGTTGGTTGGGATCTGGTGTGGTTCTTGCACGCGAGTAGGCAGGGCGTACGATTTCATTCGCCTTTGCGTCGTGACACGTACGCACCGCTACCACTTTGCCTGGGATAATATTAGTAGCAGTATGTCGTATAGTAGTATCAAATTCACAATGCACAGTCCAAGTTCCATCACCATTCCGTTATCCGTCTGAGCTGATGACACAGTGCACTAGCTAGTAGCAATCCTTGTTTCGTTGTTTGATTTGACCACAGTCATGTGCTAATTAATTATCTCGCGATCGATCTGTCGATGGATTCCTTTGCATGGGCCACGCCGAGAAAGGTAGCTCAACCACAAAAGGTTCCGTCGATCTTCCTTGGCGGTCGTAGAAACAACATTTTATCGTGATGGATGCAGGGTGACTACTGACTAGACAGAAAAGCAAGACGTGGAAACAAATACTACGTAGATTTCACTGGACGCGCCTCGCGAGGTCGGTTGAAGTAGTCTGGATTTTTCACCTTTCTCTGTAAAACCGACATACCTACTGGCTCCTGCTACAATTGGATTGGACTGGATTGAATCAACTAATATTAGTATCTTTTTTATTCCGGGTGAACTAATATTATCCGGATTGGATAGATAAATCGGTTGATTATCTCTTGCCAATATACATGCCATTTTTTAATACAGTAGCAGCATATACTGAAGTCAAACTAGAAGATGCCATCCGTCGACGAACCATACGTGGTAGAAATAATGGTCGGTATCACGCCCAAAATCACTCCTTACCATCTTTAATTAAGTCATCAGTTGCCATATAAGGCATGAGGTATCTACGACAAGATAATGTTTGGTTTTTGTCACCTTATCCACCGAAACGAATCAACCAAGAATATCAAAGAGAGAGAGGGTGGCGCCACAAATCAAGGGAGATTTTTGTAACGAAAATGGGGGCCATGGCGGTCTTCTGTCTAATTGAGAAAAGTTCGCACAAGAGGAGAAGGAAACGAAATGAACGGGTCGAGAATATAGCTTGCTAGGAAAGTTCATCTCAGACATTCCAGTCCAGACACTATTTTACGCTTTCCATTTCGTCGCGGATCTACTCGACCCAGCCCCGTTGCCTATATAAACGCCAGCAGGCACCACCATCGTCCATCATCAAGCATCAAACACAAGCACGCACAAGTCCACAACACACAACGAACCCATCTCATCCATTCTTTCAAGCAAGACAAGAGAGATCGAGCGAGCAATGGCTCCCATGCTCAAGCGGATCGTGGAGGACGCGCCCAAGAGGGCGGCGTACGCGACTTTCCTCGCCGGCTCCCGCGACTACTGGAAGGGCGTGGTGGGCCTGGCCAAGGGCCTCCGCGCCGTCAACTCCGCCTACCCGCTCGTGGTGGCCGTGCTCCCCGACGTCCCCGAGGACCACCGCCGCAAGCTGGTCGAACAGGGCTGCCTCGTCCGCGAGATCGTGCCCGTGTACCCGCCGGAGAGACAGACCCAGTTCGCCATGGCCTACTACGTCATCAACTACTCCAAGCTCCGCATCTGGGAGGTACGTACAGCACCTACACTAGTGCAGAACCGGGCAATAGCACCGGTTCGTAAGGCCTTTTAGTGCCGGTTCCATAACCGGCACTAAAGTG
>NC_057798.1:78329517-78334755 GCF_018294505.1 Triticum aestivum
ATCAATGTCTCACAAACCGTCATATTAATTAATTCACACATACACACATGTATAGCTATATACAATTTCTCCGACATATGCATGTTGCCTTCGGAGCCAGTGGCATTAGCCTAATTGGTGCCTTCGGGGCACGATGACAATTGGAAGTGGTTTTCATGAGGGCAGTAGCGGGTAATAGTATTCTCCCTTCGAATTTATGACCTGGTCGAGCAAAAATCCCGCTATTTCCTCTTGAAGTGCTTCTACGCGCTCCGTTTCTAGGAGCTTCGCCGCACCTCTCTGAACTGTTAAGAAGGAGATCAATATGCATGTGTATTAGTTGTGTGACTAGATATCGATAATGGTGTAAAAATTGTGAATAGTGTTTTGACAAGCGTACCCATTTCTGTCTTTGAGATCTGCTCCTTTCGGACGTCATCATGCGAATGTTCTCGCAAACGCAGAATGCACACAGATCAGTCCCCTGCGCCTGCTTCAGGGTCTTTACGAGAATGGAATTTGATCAGATAATAATTAATCAAGCATGATAATTAAAGAGATGGCAGCTAGCTAGCTAGCTAGTACTACTTAATTACTTACCTTGGGTCTTTCCCAGTTAAGCTTTTCTTTCCATTCGCCTTCCGTGACGCTGATGAACCTTGCCCAAGCCCTGCCCGCCGACAAAGAAAATGAATAAAGGGGTTATTAAATAGTTCATATCATGAAATGACGAACTAAATAGGCCGAGATATATAGTTAATAATGATTGAAATTACCTGTTAACTATCCCAAACAAGATTTTATAGTCAGTTTTTTCTTTGAGTAGTGAGTCCAGTATTTCAACTGTTCCGGCGTCAACTTTAATGATACACAAGACCCAGTGAAATCTGCATGCACACACGTTTGCATGTCTTAATTAAGCGGGTATATGTAAGCAAAAACATGTAGCTAGCTAGTAGGCAAAAACAGAGAATTTGTAGTACAAAACAGTGTGACTCACTGGAAGTTGTAAGGAAGTAGTATATCTTCATTGTATTTGAGGCGCTTCAAGAACTCTAGCATGCTGTCCTCTACGGCCTTTTGATGACGTGCATCTATTTTCCATTTGTATTCATTAACAGTAATTGGGTCAATGAACCCAATGCCATAGCGTCCACCTTTTCTCATTTCATACATCTTCATCCTGCATATAATACCATAGAAAAGAATATAGTGAGGATAATTACAGGTAGCTTGAGACTTAAATTACAGAAAGAAATCACTTACAGACAATAGCAACTGACGATAGATTTGTCGAGTGCGTCTTGATTGTATAACTGAAACAGTTCAGAATACTCAACGGACATAGCTTTCTCATGGTAGTAATGCTCCTCCTTGACATTCATCATGAGGGACAATCGATCGGAAATCTTGGTAATGTTCATGTACCATTGATGCAATTCATACATTCTCGTTGGGAGGTTCTTGACCTTGTCTAGCTCGACCAAAGGTTGGCCCCGGACATATTTCCGTTTTATTTTATCCTCTTTAAGCACAGGCATGGGCTCGATCTCGAGGAGTTATCCAACAGTGATTTTCAGAACTTCAGCCTGCATTATATGCTCCTCCGTTATTACCACATTGCCCACCTCAGGAACGTAAACTGTTTGCCCACAATAATATTGGGCGCGCGTACTGTCATGTGTTGTTGGCACAACAAGCGAGGGGATCGATTGCGCCGCCTGTTCTCCTAGCTGGGGAATGGTTTTCTCGCATTTTTTGACAGCTGCTTCTTGTTTGCTCGATCCCGAGCTCGCCTCCTTACGTAGACGTGCTCGATTTAACTTCCTGATGTGGCGCTCATAGTTTGTGTCAACAGGCTTGGGAGCTGATGGTTGAGCCATACGAATGAAGTGGTCAATCGTTTCCTCAGGCACTTTCTCCCTTGGCGGCGGTGGCGGTTTCGGTGCAAAATGGGCTTCCACCTCGGATTTCGATATGGCTGCGATTTCCTCCTCGGACCTGTCATAAGCCCTCTGTGGAAGAGGCGTGAGGCTTGGACCATATTTATATCGCTTGCCTCCGCATGTACTTCCTGTACTACCTCGACTCGTACCGCTACGCACCATAACTGCGGGGTGTCTCTTCTACGATTGCTGAGGCGGCGGAGACGGCTGACGGGGCTGAGTTGGACGAGGAGGAGTGGCCGCCTGAAGTTGTGCCGGACTTGGAGGAGGAGTGGCATGAGGTTGTGCCGGACTTGGAGGAGGAGTGGACGTCTGACGCTGTGGCGGACTTGGAGGAGGAGGAGTGGCCTGACACTTTGCCGGACTTGGAGGAGGAGTGGCCTGACACTTTGCCAGACTTGGTGGACTTGCAGGAGCGGGAGACAGCTGACTCGGTGGCGGACTTCGACGAGGAGTCGGCTGACGCGGTGTTGGTGGCCTTCGAAAGATGATGCAATCCTTTTTCCATAGGATGATACGATGTTTGGCGTCTCCGAGAAAGCGCTCGTCGTCACCTCCAGGATAGTCAAGCTCTAGCTCCGAATATGGGTCCACCACCTTATCAACCAAGACACGAGCATAGCCCGCTGGAATCGGGTTGCAATGGAAGGTTGCCTCGGGGGCATTTGTAAAAGCAACGGCGTCCGCCACCTTCATGGACATGTTCTTCATTTTGACGTGTAGCTCGCAGCTAGTGTTCTCCGTGATGTCATCCACGGGGTATCTACTACCCAGCATTGCGTCGTCCGAGGCGGAACCCACGCTGCTTCTCGGCATGGATGGGGCGGTGCTATCCAATGCTGGATCATTCGCTAGCTGCTGCAGCTGCTGAGACCCCCTTTGCTGGGTAAGTGAGTCGATCTGCTCCTGCTGCCGCTGGAATTTGACTACCAATTCCGCTTGACTTGCTTCTAGGCCTTGAAGGCGTTCATAGTCCCGCTTCCTCTGCAACTCCTTCATCTTCCTCTTCTTCTCCTCCGCAATCTTCTTTCTCGCACGGGTTCTGTAGTCGGTGTTCCAGTCTGAAAACCCCTCATACCACGGAATAGCGCCCTTGCCTCATGTTCTTCCCGGGTGTTCAGGATTTCCCAGGGCACGCGTAAGCTCGTCGTTCTCTCTGTTGGGCTGGAACACCCCCGGTCGTGCCTCTTCTATTGCAACAAGTATCGCATCGTCGGCTCCCTTCAGACTTGCCCTCGTCGAAACATTGCCTGTCTTCGGGTCCAACTCCCCCCCATGCGCATAGAACCAAGTCCTGACCCTGGGGGGCCAGCTCTTAGTAACCGGAGTGGCACCTGCATCCTCCATCTATTTCTCAGACTTATCCCACTTAGGCATTGCCACCGCATAGCCACCTGGCCCCAGCTTATGGAACTTATCCTTTTTTTCGGCATTCTTCTTGTTTATTCTCGACCGTTCCTTAGCTAATTCCGAATCCTTGAATTTCATGAAATCATCCCAATGAGCACGTTGGTTCTCTAGTGTTCCCTCGAATACTGGAGTCTTCCTTCCTCCCTTGACGTACTTGTCCCATTCACGATTCTTGTGGTTCTTGAATGCAACCGCCATCTTCCTAAGAGCAACGTCCTTGACTTTCTGCACATCTGCTTCTGTGAAATGATCTGGTAGGGTGAAATGTTCCATGAGAGTATCCCAAAGCAGATCTTTTTTATTCTTGTCGACAAAAGTAACATCTGGACGTGGAGCAGCGTCCTCTTTGCCTTTTTGTCTTTTGTCTTTTGCTGGCTCTCTCCATTCTTGAAGGGAGATCGGGAGTTGGTCCTTCACAAGAACTCCACACTGACGAATGAACTTGTCCGCAATCTTCTTAGGCGCTAATGGTTCGCCATTAGGTCTGACTGCCTCGATATTGTACTTTACGCCCACCTTCAACTTTTTGTTCGGGCCTCGTTTCGTCCTTTTGCCTGAAGATTTGCTCGATCCGGATGGCTGAAAGAACAAAGATCGATTCGTTAATATATCTTCAAGTCATTTAAAACATGTGATGATCACCAGATACCTGCTTATATAAATATATATACCTCGCCGGTCTTTGTTGTTTCAGGATCAACATGTTCTTCGTCATCGTCATAATCTTAGTTCATGACTTCATCAATTCGGTCATCACGATCGAATATCATATCATCCTCTCCGGTGTTGTTTAGAAATTCGGAGCCGTCATAATCTTCTTCATTCTGATCATCATCTGGCCCGCGTATCATATCGCACATGGTATGTTCTCCCTCTCTGTCGGTATTGTCTGCCATAGCTTTTATTTAACTAATTCAAAAGAAATATAAAATAATTTAGTATTCAAATTACATCGTCTCGAATAATAGATATAATCTCGAATACTTCGTCTAGAATAATAGATATAATCTCGAATACATCATCTCGAATAATATATAATATTGAATAGTACATCACTTGCTAGCTAATTAAAGATCGAATACTACAGAAGAATCTAGGACACTCGCGGTTCCTGCGGCGCGGGCGGTGGACACCCAAAGAGAAGGAACCCTCACAGGATCATAGCTGAAGTGAGATCCCCGAAGATACTGCCAGGTATTGGAGAACCTGCCGCCCTCTAATGCAACCATGTAGCGATGGACGTGCTCGTCCTCCTCCCTGACACGGTGACGCACCACCTCCGGCGGGGCCGGGTCCCTCCGCACCGAAACTGGCCCATGCGAACGCCACCAAACGAGATTAGGGTCGACGACGGGACCCGGGGCCGGGTTCCTCATCAAGCGGCGCGCCCCTCCAGGCAGCACCTCCCAGTGCCAGCCTGGCGGAGCCCAGTCCTGGACATGGGTCGGCTGGACGTCGTCGCGGACGGGTTGACGGCGAGGATGCGGGCCGGGCATCGTCGAGAACAAATACTAGCTATATGCCCGCAAAAAGTAATATTTTTTTAATGATTGGATTTTGATAACTAAAATTTCTAACATTTCTACTATTTCAAAAATCAATATACTATTTCATACTAATTAAGCATCTAACACTAAAAACAGAAAACACAACTTCTATACATCCATTAAAAAACTGAAAAACAACATTATATAAAAAAATTCCATACTAATTAAACACTAATTATATACTAATAATAATAATCTAAATTATATACTAATTAAACATAAAAAATTTCCATACTAATTAAACACTAATTTCCATATAAAATTTTTTGATAACTAAAACAATAATAATCTAAATAATCTAAATTATATACTAATTCATGCTTGTGTGTATGTGTGTGTGTTTTGATAACTAAAAC
>NC_057798.1:78334765-78335283 GCF_018294505.1 Triticum aestivum
GGGCCGGGCATCGTCGAGAACAAATACTAGCTATATGCCCGCAAAAAGTAATATTTTTTTAATGATTGGATTTTGATAACTAAAATTTCTAACATTTCTACTATTTCAAAAATCTATATACTATTTCATACTAATTAAGCATCTAACACTAAAAACAGAAAACACAACTTCTATACATCCATTAAAAAACTGAAAAACAACATTATATAAAAAATTTCCATACTAATTAAACACTAATTATATACTAATAATAATAATCTAAATTATATACTAATTAAACATAAAAAAATTCCATACTAATTAAACACTAATTAAACACTAATTTCCATATAAAAAATTTTGATAACTAAAACAATAATAATCTAAATAATCTAAATTATATACTAATTCATGCTTGTGTGTGTGTGTGTGTGCTCGGGGCCGGGAGGGGCGGCGCCCATGGTGGCCGCCGGGGGCGAGGGAGAGAGGTTAGAGGGGGAGAGCTCACAGCGGGGCGACGGCGACGGCGACGACGGGGA